>NC_060193.1:55798406-55833406 GCF_021184085.1 Oncorhynchus gorbuscha
TATCTATCTATCTAGTTCCTATCTATCTATCTAGTTCCTATCTATCTATCTAGTTCTTATCTATCTATCTAGTTCTTATCTATCTATCTAGTTCTTATCTATCTATCTAGTTCTTATCTATCTATCTAGTTCTTATCTATCTATCTAGTTCTTATCCATCTATCTAGTTCTTATCTATCTATCTAGTTCTTATCCATCTATCTAGTTCTTATCTATCTATCTAGTTCTTATCTATCTATCTAGTTCTTATCCATCTATCTAGTTCTTATCTATCTATCTAGTTCTTATCTATCTATCTAGTTCTTATCTATCTATCTAGTTTATTTCAAATGGCTGGGAGGAGGAAAGGCGTTCTGCCTTTGTGTGTGTGTGCACGAGTCAGTGAGTGATTGAGCGACAGTGATTGAGTGATTGTGAGTGAGTGATTGTGATTGGGTGAGTGAGTGTGTTATTGAGTGTGATTGAGTGAGTGAGTGAGTGATTGAGTGAGTGGGTGATTGAGTGAGTGATTGAGTGAGTGGGTGATTGAGAGAGTGAGTGATTGAGTGGGTGAGTGATTGGGTGATTGAGTGAGTGATTGAGTGAGTGATTGGTTGAGTGATTGAGTGAATGAGTGAGTGATTGGGTGAGTGATTAAGTGAATGAGTGAGAGTAATTAGGTGATTGAGTGAGTGATTGAGTGAGTGAGGGTGGGTGATTGGGTGAGTGAGTGAGTGAGTGTCAAGCCAGTCACCTCTTCATGCCCTCCACCAGTGCCACCTCATCAGGAGAGGATGATATGTAGAAGGAAGTGGCCTTGTTCTGGTGGATACCCATCTTGATGCCATCCACTGTCTCCTCCTCCTTCACCTGTACCGTGTGGCACAGACACAACGCCCGGAAGAACAACTCCTCAGACTCCTGACAAGCCAAGCACAGAGAACACGTCACACACACACACACACACACACACACACACACACACACACACACACACACACACACACACACACACACACACACACACACACACACACACACACACACACACACACACACACACACACACACACACACGTATCAACACATAAATACAGGAAACATAAACTTTGAATACATCATTTGGATCCATAGTAAAACACAATCCATGTTTCCTGAAGGTCATGCTTCTTAGTCCCCGTACACACAGACACACAGAAGACAAAGGAATGGCACAGGCTGGTCACCAGAGTGAAGTGGCCCTCTCTAGTCCTGGCACACAGCAATGTGTGTGTGTGTGTGTGTGTGTGTGTGTGTGTGTGTGTGTGTGTGTGTGTGTGTGTGTGTGTGTGTGTGTGTGTGTGTGTGTGTGTGTGTGTGTGTGTGTGTGTGTGTG
Organism: Oncorhynchus gorbuscha; assembly: GCF_021184085.1. NCBI lineage: Eukaryota > Metazoa > Chordata > Actinopteri > Salmoniformes > Salmonidae > Oncorhynchus > Oncorhynchus gorbuscha. The sequence continues at coordinate 55,799,761 of NC_060193.1, forward strand.
TGTGTGTGTGTGTGTGACACTGGATCCCTGGGTGGATGAACGTGTCATCCTTAGAGAAGGTATCAGTGTCACTCTGAGTTTGGGTTCACCCAGGACATCCAGATAAAGGCTGTTAGTATCCAGCTGGTCTTCATAGGGTTACGGTTCACCCAGGACATCCAGGTAAAGGCTGTTAGTATCCAGCTGGTCTTCATAGGGTTACGGTTCACCCAGGACATCCAGGTAAAGGCTGTTAGTATCCAGCTGGTCTTCATAGGGTTACGGTTCACCCAGGACATCCAGGTAAAGGCTGTTAGTATCCAGCTGGTCTTCATAGGGTTACGGTTCACCCAGGACATCCAGGTACAGACTGTTAGTATATAGCTGGTCTTCATAGGGTTACGGTTCACCCAGGACATCCAGGTAAAGACTGTTATTATCCAGCTGGTCTTCATAGGGTTACGGTTCACCCAGGACATCCAGGTAAAGACTGTTAGTATATAGCTGGTCTTCATAGGGTTACGGTTCACCCAGGACATCCAGGTAAAGGCTGTTAGTATATAGCTGGTCTTCATAGGATTACGGTTCACCCAGGACATCCAGGTAAAGACTGTTAGTATATAGCTGGTCTTCATAGGGTTACGGTTCACCCAGGACATCCAGGTAAAGGCTGTTAGTATCCAGCTGGTCTTCATAGGGTTACGGTTCACCCAGGACATCCAGGTAAAGGCTGTTAGTATCCAGCTGGTCTTCATAGGGTTACGGTTCACCCAGGACATCCAGGTAAAGGCTGTTAGTATCCAGCTCGTCTTCATAGGGTTACGGTTCACCCAGGACATCCAGGTAAAGGCTGTTAGTAATCCAGCTGGTCTTCATAGGGTTACGGTTCACCCAGGACATCCAGGTAAAGGCTGTTAGTATCCAGATGGTCTTCATAGGGTTACGGTTCACCCAGGACATCCAGGTACAGACTGTTAGTATCCAGCTCGTCTTCATAGGGTTACGGTTCACCCAGGACATCCAGGTAAAGACTGTTAGTATATAGCTGGTCTTCATAGGGTTACGGTTCACCCAGGACATCCAGGTAAAGGCTGTTAGTATATAGCTGGTCTTCATAGGATTACGGTTCACCCAGGACATCCAGGTAAAGACTGTTAGTATATAGCTGGTCTTCATAGGGTTACGGTTCACCCAGGACATCCAGGTAAAGGCTGTTAGTATATAGCTGGTCTTCATAGGGTTACGGTTCACCCAGGACATCCAGGTAAAGGCTGTTAGTATCCAGCTGGTCTTCATAGGGTAATGAAACAATATCTGACCCTGCATCAGTGGTTAGAGAGGGGTAACTTGTCCTCTACATATTCGTACAGTCCATCAGTGAGGCTCTCTGTCTCACCTTGCCCCCTGGTCCAGGTGAGGAGTCGATCATGTCCATGCTGGTTGACCCTGGCATGACCTGTCCATTACAGATGGCATCAGGGACGTAAACATAGCCATCCACACAGCACTCTATAAACTCCATGTTGTTCTCTGTCAGGGTGCCTGTCTTGTCTGTAAACACGTACTCCACCTGGAAAACACACACGTTCAGGTAAGAGTGGTGAGTGTGTGTGTGTACTGTGTGTAATGTGTGTACTGTGTGTATAGCCTACCTGTCCCAGTTCTTCATTGAGGTCAGATGTGTTAACCTGAGCCCTCTCTCCCAGTTCCTCGTCAAACATCTCATCATCCCACATGATGAAGTAGGACCCCAGGAACTTCTGCATCTCCACGGTAACGTACATGGACACGGGGATGATGTAATTAAACAACACCATGAAGGCCAGGAAGTCTGTGAACGCCCGGATCAACTGGAGAGAGAGACGAGGGAGGGATGAGGAGGGAGAGGGGGGAGGAAGGATAGTCAGAGAGAGGAGGGAGGGAGGTATGAGGAGGGAGAGGGGGAGGAGGGACAGTCAGAGGTGACAGGGAGAGAGAGAGGAGTGAGGGAGGTATGAGGAGGGACAGTCAGAGGTGACAGGGAGAGAGAGAGGAGGGAGGGAGTTATGAGGAGGGAGAGGGGGAGGAGGGACAGTCAGAGGTGACAGGGAGAGAGAGAGGAGGGAGAGGGGGAGAAGGGACAGTCAGAGGTGACAGGGAGAGAGAGAGAGGAGGGAGGGGGGAGGGACAGTCAGAGGTGACAGGGGGAGAGAGAGGAGCGAGGGAGGTATGAGGAGGGACAGTCAGAGGTGACAGGGAGAGAGAGGAGTGAGGGAGAGGGAGGTATGAGGAGGGACAGTCAGAGGTGACAGGGAGAGAGAGAGGAGGGAGGGAGTTATGAGGAGGGAGAGGGGGAGGAGGGACAGTCAGAGGTGACAGGGAGAGAGAGGGGAGGGAGAGGGGGAGAAGGGACAGTCAGAGGTGACAGGGAGAGAGAGAGGAGGGAGAGGGGGAGGAGGGACAGTCAGAGGTGACAGGGAGAGAGAGAGGAGCGAGGGAGGTATGAGGAGGGACAGTCAGAGGTGACAGGCAGAGAGAGAGGAGGGAGAGGGGGAGGAGGGACAGTCAGAGGTGACAGGGAGAGAGAGAGGAGGGAGGGAGGTATGAGGAGGGACAGTCAGAGGTGACAGGGAGAGAGAGAGGAGGGAGAGGGGGAGGAGGGACAGTCAGAGGTGACAGGGAGAGAGAGAGGAGGGAGAGGGGGAGGAGGGACAGTCAGAGGTGACAGGGAGAGAGAGAGGAGCGAGGGAGGTATGAGGAGGGACAGTCAGAGGTGACAGGCAGAGAGAGAGGAGGGAGAGGAGGAGGAGGGACAGTCAGAGGTGACAGAGGGAGGGAGGTATGAGGAGGGACAGTCAGAGGTGACAGGGAGAGAGAGAGAAAGGGAAAGTGAGAGGTAAAAAAACATCAGCTATTGCATAAAATTGATTGTAGTTTTATAACCTACTATATGGCGTTGCCTCTCTGTGTCAGTCTTCTGGTTGTAGAAGGGCTCGTCTTTGTCCGGGTCAGCCTGCCACACATACTTCAGCACTGTGTTGATCAGAGCCTTGCTGATCAGGATGCACAGGTACACTATCAGATACGCATTCATTGACCTGGAGGGGGGAGACAAAGAGGAGGGGGAGACAGAGAGGGGAGGAGAGACAGAGAGGGGAGAGACAGAGAGGGGGTGAGAGGAGGGGGAGAGATGACAGAAAGGAGGGGTGACAGAGAGGAGGTGGAGAGATGACAGAAAGGAGGGGTGACAGAGAGGAGGGGGAGAGATGACAGAAAGGAGGGGTAACAGAGAGGAGGGAGAGAGATGACAGAAAGGAGAGATGACAGAAAGGAGGGGTAACAGAGAGGAGGGAGACCGATGTAGAGGAAACGACATAAGAATGTCTTCAGGAAGGGTGGACGGTCTGAACGGGTCTTTATGGGCAAATGGATATGATGCAATTAGATGGCAATTAACGTTAAGTGAACCTGTCTGGAAACATGGTAACCACGCATCATAAAGTGGAAAACACAACCATGTTGGTGGGCCTTACTTCTCCACTGCAGAGCGTTTCTGGGACTTGGACTGGTAGTTGAGCGCCATCTTGGTCTCCATACCAGTGTAGATGGCAACAGCTAGGAGACACAAACCAGAAGGTCAACTTGGAGAGACATTTCACATCTGTGAAGATGAAGAAAAGAGACTAGGAATGGGAATGACTTTGTAATATTGAGATGCAGCTCTGATGACAATAATACCAGTCAGATCTGACAAGTCTCTGTCGGTACTGAATACTGTCATGGTGTCCTACAATTATCTGAGAAATCAACTCCCATCACACTCATCTGATCTCATAATAAGACTTGGCTTGCAGTCATGTCATCTCATGCAGTGTAATGACGGCATTCCTGCTTGACAGTTTGTAATATTCTCACTCATACAGGTCTGTACAGGCCTCAGCAGCTGGCCTCAATATGCAACCCACAGTGTGAACACAGGAACTTAATGATTTGGAAAGGAACCTCTAAACATTCCAAACCCATTATATGAATGAAAACTAGGAATCTATTTTAGATTCTATAAGTGATGTCATTACAAGGTCACCCAGTGTAGTGTCTTTAGATTCTATTAGTGATGTCATTACAAGGTCACCCAGTGTAGTGTCTTTAGATTCTATTAGTGATGTCATTACAAGGTCACCCAGTGTAGTGTCTTTAGATTCTATTAGTGATATCATTACAAGGTCACCCAGTGTAGTGTCTTTAGATTCTATTAGTGATGTCATTACAAGGTCACCCAGTGTAGTGTCTTTAGATTCTATTAGTGATGAAAACATTACAAGGTCACCCAGTGTAGTGTCTTTAGATTCTATTAGTGACATTACAAGGTCACCCAGTGTAGTGTCTTTAGATTCTATTAGTGATGTCATTACAAGGTCAAGTGTAGTGTCTTTAGATTCTATTAGTGATGCCATTACAAGGTCACCCAGTGTAGTGTCTTTAGATTCTATTAGTGATGTCATTACAAGGTCACCCAGTGTAGTGTCTTTAGATTCTATTAGTGATGTCATTACAAGGTCACCCAGTGTAGTGTCTTTAGATTCTATTAGTGATGTCATTACAAGGTCACCCAGTGTAGTGTCTTTAGATTCTATTAGTGATGTCATTACAAGGTCACCCAGTGTAGTGTCTTTAGATTCTATTAGTGATGTCATTACAAGGTCACCCAGTGTAGTGTCTTTAGATTCTATTAGTGATGTCATTACAAGGTCACCCAGTGTAGATTCTATTAGTGTCTTTAGTGTAGTTCTTTAGATTTAGTGATGCCATTACAAGGTCACCCAGTGTGGTGTCTTTAGATTCTATTAGTGATGTCATTACAAGGTCACCCAGTGTAGTGTCTTTAGATTCTATTAGTGATGTCATTACAAGGTCACCCAGTGTAGTGTCTTACCATATATGTGCTGTGTGTTTTTCAGTGTCGCCCCTCTGAGAAGTAGGTTCTCAGATCCTAAAGGCCTGAAGAAAACACAGAACACACTTCTCTGTTAGAATATATATATTTTTATTTTTGTGCAAACACACGAGCAATGACTTCCTGAATTTGGAGTCAATTTCCTGGGTATGGATTTACCTCGCGATGGGCTCGTTTCTGTCCGAATAAATATTGATTCGTCCCACGAATCTGTCCAAGGAGAGAGGGAATGCATGTGTGAGTTGGTGTGTTTTGCGTTGTTTTTCTCTATACAACCACTTCTGATTGTCTGGATGCAGTGTTGTGTGCAGTGTTGTCACTCACTTGTAGAGGTCTGGTTGTGGTTGTTCACATTCAATAGAAGCCTGTAAAGTATCGAAATCTTCCTCTGTGATGAAGGCCTTAGTGTCCTGCACAGCATAGTAGGTCTTTGTGGAGGGATGGAGGGATGGAGAGAGTCACAGCGAGATCAGGAACACACCGAGCCAAGACGCATCTCACACTACCCCTCTAATGAAACAGAAAACAAACTCTCTCTCTCCATTTCGCTCCATCTCTCTATATCCCTCACATACACACTCATACCCTCTCTCTCACTCACTCTTTCCTCTCTGTCCCCTGTCTCCCACGCTCACTCTCTCTTTCACTCTTCTGTTCTCCCTCAACTCTATCCCATTCTTTCTTTATCTCTGCCTCAGCCACCTCTCCCATCTCCCTCCTCCTCTCTCTCTGTCAGAGTGTAGTGTTACCTTGTGACTGGACTCCCCGTCCAGACTGGCTGTAGTGACAAAACAGGTCCCGTCCTCCCTACTGGTGGAGAGAAGGATGAGGTCACAGGGGAACGTCTCATCTTCCTTGATCAGCACCACATCACCCACCTGGGAGAGAGAGGGAGGGAGGGGGAGAGGGAGGGAGGGAGGGAGGGGGAGGGGGAGGGAGGAGGAAGGAAGGAAGGAAGGAAGGAAGGAAGGAAGGAAGGAAGGAAGGAAGGAAGGAAGGAAGGAAGGAAGGAAGGAAGGAAGGAAGGAAGGAAGGAAGGAAGGAAGGAAGGAAGGAAGGAAGGAAGGAAGAAAGAATGGGTGGGTTGGAAGGTAGAGCATGAGAGAGATGTCTTTAGCTCAATAGGATAACACAGTCTTGAGTTGTCTAAAGCCGTGGTTCCCAAACTGTGGGTCGGACCCACTTGTGGGTCACTGCGAGTCCAGGTTGGTAGCGGGATGACCTTTGTTGTGCATTGCAAAACATTTTACTTAAAAAATTGGAAAGCAAACAACTAAAACCAAATTAGAAAGTGTGTAGAAAAGATAATGGACATATATATATATATTTTTTTTATTTTTTTTTTATATAATAGTCTAGAATCTTTGAGAACTTACAATCAACAAAATAAAACTAGATAGATTGTTTTAGAATGTTTTGAGCATAATAACACAGCATTAGCCATGTTAAAATATGCAGGAAATGTGCTTAAAAATTGCACAACTTTCTCTCAGCTCCATGACAAAATGTGTAGAATTGCAGGAAATTAGCTTTAAAATTGAAAAATGTTCTCTCCGCTGCCAAAATGATATTTGGTACTTATTCTTTGGTCTGTTTATATTTTTTTCTCTGCTCAACCCTTATGGTGGGTCGTGACTCCAAATTAATGTATATTTTGAAGTCATGAAGGCTAGGTATATTTTGAAGTCATGAAGCAAGAAAGTTTGCCAACCCCTGATCTAAAGAACCCAGGTTTTCAGCTGTAGGATGATACGTACCCTCAGCTTACGACTCTGTTTCCTGATCACCTTCCCATGCTGCACCTCGTGCACAGGACACTGGTTAATAGCATTGTCTGCTTTGTGCCTGAGCCAGTCCTCATAGCCCTGTTTGATGGCCGTGACAGTGATGACAAAGAAGAGAGGTAGTCCGCTGGTGATGGGACTGGTGGGAGTGTCAATTATCAACTGAAGAGGGCGGGAGAGAAAGAGAGAATGATCTATTGTCATCTGAAACTTCTGCGTTTGCCAGATTTATTATTATTTATTTATTTATTTATTATTTCTTGCCAACAAAACCTTAAATTGACTCAAATTGAATCTACCAGTCAAGATCTGACCTGGACAAGAAATATGATGAGGAAGTAGAAATTGGCAATTCTTCTAAACTGCTCAAACAAATTCTTCGGAACAAAATTCCAGAAGGTGTACTGTGGAAAGGGAAGCAACAGCAAATGGTATAACATGGTTGTAATGTGGTTATAATATGGTTGTAACGTGGTTATAACGTGGTTGTAATGTGGTTATAACGTGGTTGTAATGTGGTTGTAGCATGGTTGTAATGTGGTTATAACATGGTTGTAATGTGGTTGTAGCATGGTTGTAATGTGGTTATAACATGGTTGTAATGTGGTTGTAGCATGGTTGTAATGTGGTTATAACATGGTTGTAATGTGGTTATAACGTGATTGTAACGTGGTTATAACGTGGTTGTAACGTGGTTGTAACATGGTTGTAATGTGGTTATAACATGGTTGTAATGTGGTTGTAGCATGGTTGTGGTTCTCACCTTGGAGGAGATGATGCGGTTGTCGGGGTACCTCTGGGGAATGTAGGCCTCTGCTCCCGGTGGGGGCTCCTTGTTTCCGATGTACACCGTCCTGGTGTCCACCCAGTTCTCCTCTCCAGCACACTGCACAGAGGTCAAGACGTCAAAGGTCAATGCCAGGTCAGCACACAGGTCAGGTCAGATCATGACAGGACAAATCAGGGCAGGGCAGGACAGGACAGGAGAAGACACAGGGGCAACAAATGTAGCCTCATTGCCTGGCTGGGGGCCTGACTGGCTGGTTGTCAGGCAGTTGCTTCCTGCTCCAGCCAACATGTCGTTGTCTCACCAAACTTGGTTAGTGTTGTTGAATGCAGAGACAGTCTGGCAGACACAATAGCATTACAGTCGCAAACAGAATAAATGAGTGTGTTGAGTGTAATAAAGTGGCGACCTAACAAACATAACACAACAGACCTCCAGTAGCAGTGAGTAAGGCCTCTGAGTCATGTAACCGGGTGGGGAATGATAAATGAGTGATGGCTACAAGCCTTTCACCTTACAATAACTCTCCCATTCAACACTAACTATGACACACGCCTATATACAAACACACACCAACACACACCACAACACCATAGGAAGGTCAACCCACTGATTTCACACATGTCTGGAATAGTCAAATAGAATAGAATCTGATCAATCATAATCAAATATAAAAAGAGGGAAATCAAATCAAATATAATATCATCTTAAAGTAATTTCCTTACTTGCTGAGCCTTAAGTTACTCAATGGGTTGCGTCCAGTAGAGTGCTACATGTTTGCCCATGTCTGTTTATCACCAGTGAGCCAGCTCAAGAAGCTGGACAAGCCCAGACAGAGAGACACTGAGGGGATTTGATTATTCCCCCGGAATAATCCCCCAGGTCAACTGGGTCACACCCTCCCGGGTGTGAGCCAGGTGCCCCGTTCTGGGCGTTCCAACACTAACTTTCTAGCGTGTATTGCCAATCAGAGCATGTATATAATGCTATACTTTCCTTAGAATACCTCCTTCATCTGAATATAGTGTATATCCTGAGTTCCATAGATATTGGTCATGTCTTATGTTTGGTTAACATGTTATACTTTGTATGTCTCCTTAGTTCTGACAATTTGTCTTGTATGTGAATGTGTTGTATCCATGTCCCCTTTGTATTCCCTCCAGACCAAAACCTTACCTACTGGCCTTTCAAGCCATTCCATATCACCACCCCCCATGTGCTCCTGTGTCCATTTGCGGTGCCTTTTTTAATGAGTTAATAAATACCCTGAACTGGAAACCTAGGCTTCGACCATCATTCCTGTATTCTTACAAATGCATCATAGTGGCAATATCACTCCTCAACCTAGCCTAAGATACAGTCAACCTAGACTAAGATACAGTCAACCTAGCCTAAGATACAGTCAACCTAGCCTAAGATACAGTCAACCTAGCCTAGGATACAGTCAACCTAGCCTAAGATACAGTCAACCTAGCCCAAGATAGTCAACCTAGCCTAGGATACAGTCAACCTAGCCCAAGATACAGTCAACCTAGCCCAAGATACAGTCAACCTAGCCTAAGATACAGTCAACCTAGCCTAAGATACAGTCAACCTAGACTAAGATACAGTCAACCTAGCCTAAGATACAGTCAACCTAGCCTAGGATACAGTCAACCTAGCCTAAGATACAGTCAACCTAGCCTAGGATACAGTCAACCTAGCCTAAGATACAGTCAACCTAGCCTAGGATACAGTCAACCTAGCCCAAGATACAGTCAACCTAGCCCAAGATACAGTCAACCTAGCCGGGGATACAGTCAACCTAGCCTAAGATACAGTCAACCTAGCCCAAGATACAGTCAACCTAGCCGGGGATACAGTCAACCTGGCCTAAGATACAGTCAACCTAGCCCAAGATAGTCAACCTAGCCTAGGATACAGTCAAGCTAGCCCAAGATACAGTCAACCTAGCCTACGATACAGTCAACCTAGCCTAAGATACAGTCAACCTAACCTAAGATACAGTCCAACCTAGCCTAAGATACAGTCCAACCTAGCCTAAGATACAGTCCAACATAGCCTAAGATAGAGTCCAACCTAGCCCAAGATACAGTCCAACCTAGCCTAAGATACAGTCCAACATAGCCTAAGATACAGTCTAACCTAGCCTAAGATACAGTCTAAACTAGCCTAAGATACAGTCCAACCTAGCCTAAGATACAGTCCAACCTAACCTAAGATACAGTCTAACCTAGCCTAAGATACAGTCTAACCTAGCCTAAGATACAGTCCAACCTAGCCTAAGATACAGTCCAACCTAACCTAAGATACAGTCCAACATAGCCTAAGATACAGTCCAACCTAGCCTAAGATACAGTCCAACCTAGCCTAAGATACAGTCTAACCTAGCCTAAGATACAGTCTAACCTAGCCTAAGATACAGTCCAACCTAGCCTAAGATACAGTCTAACCTAGCCTAAGATACAGTCCAACCTAGCCTAAGATACAGTCTAACCTAGCCTAAGATACAGTCTAACCTAGCCTAAGATGCAGTCTAACCTAGCCTAAGATACAGTCTAACCTAGCCTAAGATACAGTCTAACCTAGCCTAAGATACAGTCTAACCTATCCTAAGATACAGTCCAACCTAGCCTAAGATACAGTCTAACCTAGCCTAAGATACAGTCTAACCTAGCCTAAGATACAGTCAACCTAGCCTAAGATACAGTCCAACCTAGCCTAAGATACAGTCCAACCTAGCCTAAGACACAGTCTGACCTAGCCTAAGATACAGTCCAACCTAGCATAAGATACAGTCCAACCTAGCCTAAGATACAGTCTAACCTAGCCTAAGATACAGTCCAACCTAGCCTAAGATACAGTCCAACCTAGCCTAAGATACAGTCTAACCTAGCCTAAGATACAGTCCAACCTAGCCTAAGATACAGTCCAACATAGCCTAAGATACAGTCCAACCTAGCCTAAGATACAGTCCAACCTAGCCTAAGATACAGTCTGACCTACCCTAAGATACAGTTCCACCTAGCCTAAGTTACAGTTCCACCTAGCCTAAGATAGTCAACCTAGCCTAAGATACAGTTCCACCTAGCCTAAGATACAGTTCCACCTAGCCTAAGGTAGTCAACCTAGCCTAAGATACAGTCTGACCTAGCCTAAGATAGTCAACCTAGCCTAAGATATAGTTCCACCTGGCCTAAGATAGTCAACCTAGCCTAAGTTACAGTTCCACCTAGCCTAAGATAGTCAACCTAGCCTAAGTTACAGTTCCACCTAGCCTAAGATAGTCAACCTAGCCTAAGATACAGTTCCACCTAGCCTAAAATAGTCAACCTAGCCTAAGATACAGTTCCACCTAGCCTAAGATAGTCAACCTAGCCTAAGATACAGTCTGACCTAGCCTAAGATAGTCAACCTAGCCTAAGATACAGTTCCACCTAGCCTAAGGTAGTCAACCCAGCCTAAGATACAGTCTGACCTAGCCTAAGATAGTCAACCTAGCCTAAGTTACAGTTCCACCTAGCCTAAGATAGTCAACCTAGCCTAAGATACAGTCTGACCTAGCCTAAGATAGTCAACCTAGCCTAAGATACAGTTCCACCTAGCCTAAGATACAGTTCCACCTAGCCTAAGGTAGTCAACCTAGCCTAAGATACAGTTCCACCTAGCCTAAGATAGTCAACCTAGCCTAAGATACAGTCTGACCTAGCCTAAGATACAGTCTGACCTAGCCTAAGATAGTCAACCTAGCCTAAGATACAGTTCCACCTAGCCTAAGATAGTCAACCTAGCCTAAGATACAGTCTGACCTAGCCTAAGATACAGTCTGACCTAGCCTAAGATAGTCAACCTAGCCTAAGATACAGTTCCACCTAGCCTAAGATAGTCAACCTAGCCTAAGATACAGTCTGACCTAGCCTAAGATAGTCAACCTAGCCTAAGATACAGTTCCACCTAGCCTAAGATACAGTTCCACCTAGCCTAAGATAGTCAACCTAGCCTAAGATACAGTTCCACCTAGCCTAAAATAGTCAACCTAGCCTAAGATACAGTTCCACCTAGCCTAAGATAGTCAACCTAGCCTAAGATACAGTCTGACCTAGCCTAAGATAGTCAACCTAGCCTAAGATACAGTTCCACCTAGCCTAAGGTAGTCAACCCAGCCTAAGATACAGTCTGACCTAGCCTAAGATAGTCAACCTAGCCTAAGTTACAGTTCCACCTAGCCTAAGATAGTCAACCTAGCCTAAGATACAGTTCCACCTAGCCTAAGATACAGTTCCACCTAGCCTAAGGTAGTCAACCTAGCCTAAGATACAGTTCCACCTAGCCTAAGATACAGTTCCACCTAGCCTAAGGTAGTCAACCTAGCCTAAGATACAGTTCCACCTAGCCTAAGATACAGTTCCACCTAGCCTAAGGTAGTCAACCTAGCCTAAGATACAGTTCCACCTAGCCTAAGATACAGTTCCACCTAGCCTAAGATAGTCAACCTAGCCTAAGATACAGTTCCACCTAGCCTAAGATACAGTTCCACCTAGCCTAAGGTAGTCAACCTAGCCTAAGATACAGTTCCACCTAGCCTAAGATAGTCAACCTAGCCTAAGATACAGTTCCACTAGCCTAAGATGCAGTTCCACCTAGCCTAAGATAGTCAACCTAGCCTAAGATACAGTTCCACTAGCCTAAGATGCAGTTCCACCTAGCCTAAGGTAGTCAACCTAGCCTAAGATACAGTTCCACCTAGCCTAAGATAGTCAACCTAGCCTAAGGTAGTCAACCTAGCCTAAGATACAGTTCCACTAGCCTAAGATACAGTTCCACCTAGCCTAAGGTAGTCAACCTAGCCTAAGATACAGTTCCACCTAGCCTAAGGTAGTCAACCTAGCCTAAGATACAGTTCCACCTAGCCTAAGATAGTCAACCTAGCCTAAGATACAGTTCCACCTAGCCTAAAATAGTCAACCTAGCCTAAGATACAGTTCCACCTAGCCTAAGATAGTCAACCTAGCCTAAGATACAGTCTGACCTAGCCTAAGATAGTCAACCTAGCCTAAGATACAGTTCCACCTAGCCTAAGGTAGTCAACCCAGCCTAAGATACAGTCTGACCTAGCCTAAGATAGTCAACCTAGCCTAAGTTACAGTTCCACCTAGCCTAAGATAGTCAACCTAGCCTAAGATACAGTTCCACCTAGCCTAAGATACAGTTCCACCTAGCCTAAGGTAGTCAACCTAGCCTAAGATACAGTTCCACCTAGCCTAAGATACAGTTCCACCTAGCCTAAGGTAGTCAACCTAGCCTAAGATACAGTTCCACCTAGCCTAAGATACAGTTCCACCTAGCCTAAGGTAGTCAACCTAGCCTAAGATACAGTTCCACCTAGCCTAAGATACAGTTCCACCTAGCCTAAGATAGTCAACCTAGCCTAAGATACAGTTCCACCTAGCCTAAGATACAGTTCCACCTAGCCTAAGGTAGTCAACCTAGCCTAAGATACAGTTCCACCTAGCCTAAGATAGTCAACCTAGCCTAAGATACAGTTCCACTAGCCTAAGATGCAGTTCCACCTAGCCTAAGATAGTCAACCTAGCCTAAGATACAGTTCCACTAGCCTAAGATGCAGTTCCACCTAGCCTAAGGTAGTCAACCTAGCCTAAGATACAGTTCCACCTAGCCTAAGATAGTCAACCTAGCCTAAGGTAGTCAACCTAGCCTAAGATACAGTTCCACTAGCCTAAGATACAGTTCCACCTAGCCTAAGGTAGTCAACCTAGCCTAAGATACAGTTCCACCTAGCCTAAGGTAGTCAACCTAGCCTAAGATACAGTTCCACCTAGCCTAAGATAGTCAACCTAGCCTAAGATAGTCAACCTAGCCTAAGATAGAGTCCGACCTGGTTCTTTCTATAGACACACTCACTGGAGCCAGACAGAGGCTGCAGGGAATGATCTTATCAACACCTGAATGGTTGCTACTCTGCATACCTAATCAATCAAACCTCAGCTGTTTAAAAGGTCTGTTTGTCGCAATGTTTGATTTGAACTGATTCCACTGTGAGGATAATCCGCAAAGTTCCAGTGTGGTTTTTCAGTATAACCTGTAAGACAAGCAAATGTGTTCAGCCATCCAGGCTCTGGTAAACTGTGGTTCATAAGAGGCCAGTGTGAGGTGATGAGTGTGGTTTCCTAGTATGGCCGGTGAAACTACGCTTAGAATGCCCCTACCGCACCACGGGTTCACCCATCCATCCCATTAGACAGGGATTACATTGAGCCAGCATGTGTAGCATTAGCATCTTTAGCTAGCGGTTATGTAAGTGGGGCGAGTACAGGCTAACATCCCTTTAGATATTATTTTTACTCACAGAGGGCACTGTGGTATATCGGCCAAGCAGATTAAACATCCGTTAGCTCTTGTTAATGAATTAGTCCTTTGTCGTTCAGTTGGCAGAGCATCGCGTTTGTAACACCAGGGTAGTGGGTTTGATTCCCGGGACCACCCAATCATAGAAATGTCTGTACGCATAACTGGAAGACACTTTGGATAAAAGTGTCTTCTAAATGGCACAGGGACAATCGGGCTTACAGTTTCATCATACAGCATTGTTGTTGCATCACAATGTACTGTAACAAAACATAACCTTTTCACTTATCTTGTCCTGGGCAGTGTATTTCTCTTATAAAACATTCAGCCCTAGTTCTCTACATGATTTCATTCATAAAACCAGATTTTAATTCAATAAACGTTTCATTTTTTGGAGACAATAGGAAATAGGAATCAATCGGAAGTCAACACGTTTGTCACGCCTTGGTCATTTTATCTTGTGTTTTTGTTATATGTTTGGGTAGGCCAGGGTGTGACATGGGTTTATATGTTGTATTTCGTATTAGGGTTTGTATTAATTGGGAGTGTGTTTTAGTAGGGGTGTGTCTAGTTAGGCTTGGCTGCCTGAGGTGATTCCTAATTGGAGTCAGCTGATTCTAGTTGTCTCGGATTGGGAACCGTATTTAGGTAGCTTGAGTGTGCATTGTATTTCGTGGGCGATTGTACCTGTCTTTGTGTTAGTCACCAGATAGGCTGTATTAGTTTCTCTCGTTTGTTGTTTTGTATTTTCAATTATTTCATGTACCGCTTTATCTTTATTAAAGGTCATGAGTAACCTACACGCTGCATTTCGTGTGTCCTCTGAGCCTCTCACAGCAGACCTCCCACCCTGCTCTACACCATAGTATTACTATACTACAGCTGTCTCTACACCATAGTATTACTATACTACAGCTGTCTCCATACCATAGTATTACTATACTACAGCTGTCTCCATACCATAGTATTACTATACTACAGCTGTCTCCATACCATAGTATTACTATACTACAGCTGTCTCTATACCATAGTATTACTATACTACAGCTGTCTCCATACCATAGTATTACTATACTACAGCTGTCTCCATACCATAGTATTACTATACTACAGCTGTCTCTATACCATAGTATTACTATACTACAGCTGTCTCCATACCATAGTATTACTATACTACAGCTGTCTCCATACCACAGTATTACTATACTACAGCTGTCTCTATACCATAGTATTACTATACTACAGCTGTCTCTATACCATAGTATTACTATACTACAGCTGTCTCTATACCATAGTATTACTATACTACAGCTGTCTCCATACCATAGTATTACTATACTACAGCTGTCTCTATACCATAGTATTACTATACTACAGCTGTCTCTATACCATAGTATTACTATACTACAGCTGTCTCTATACCATAGTATTACTATACTACAGCTGTCTCCATACCATAGTATTACTTACTATACTACAGCTGTCTCTATACCATAGTATTACTATACTACAGCTGTCTCTATACCATAGTATTACTATACTACAGCTGTCTCCATACCATAGTATTACTATACTACAGCTGTCTCTATACCATAGTATTACTATACTACAGCATAGTATTACTATACTACAGCTGTCAACAATGCTCTCTTTACTAGAGTGACTTATAGCCTCTGTGTCAGTTTGTTGCTTTTGGCAACTCATTGTGATTGGTTTGCTGTTTGATATGAGTTAGTATCTTCTCCTGAGTAAAGATGGATGTTACAACAACATTCACAGGATGAATAGTGAAATCATTATCACACTGACCTCCCCTTGCCCAGACAAACAGACATTACACACACATCTCCTGATGCAGTAGAAAAAGAGGTGACGGTAATCCCTGTCCAGGGAATAGGTGGGTTTTTCCCTAGCAACATACCCTAGTTTTCAGCCGTATCTCACAGGGTTAATTCACTGAGCACTCCTAGTCTCCAGCCGTGTCTCGCGGGGTTAATTCACTGAGCACTCCTAGTCTCCAGCCGTGTCTCGCGGGGTTAATTCACTGAGCACTCCTAGTCTCCAGCCGTGTCTCGCGGGGTTAATTCACTGAGCACTCCTAGTCTCCAGCCGTGTCTCGCGGGGTTAATTCACTGAGCACTCCTAGTCTCCAGCCGTGTCTTGCTGGGTTAAGTCACTGAGCACTCCTCCACTCCAGCCGTGTCTCACAGGGTTAATTCACTGGGCACTCCTAGTCTCCAGCCGTGTCTCGCGAGGTTAAGTCACTGAGCACTCCTAGTCTCCAGCCGTATCTCACAGGGTTAATTCACTGGGCAGTCCTAGTCTCCAGCCGTGTCTCGCGGGGTTAAGTCACTGAGCACTCCTCGTCTCCAGCCGTGTCTCACAGGGTTAATTCACTGGGCACTCCTAGTCTCCAGCCGTGTCTCGCGGGGTTAAGTCCCTGGCACTCCTAGTGTCCTAGACTACTCTGGTCACCCCCACTAGTGCTCAGCTATTTTGAGCTCACCTGTCCTATACACACCTCAGACAGGATAGGAGGAGACTCCACCTCTGGATCATTGAGCCTAAGGAGGTTTGAATTGGTCTTATCTGACCTGAAACAGGCCATCCAAGGGTGCATCTCAGTAGTCTATAGCAACACCCTCTTCTAGTCTCCTTGCCCTTTGACTGGTGATTCTGGGGATAGATCCCAAAAGTCTTCTAGTATCATGATGCTGGTTCACCAATCAAAGGGTTAAGAGTGGAAAAGAGGATGCCACTATAGACTATTGAGATGCAGCCGTAGCTGGCCTGCTTCAGTGATCTGAGCAGCAGAAGAGATGAGAGAAGACAGAGCATGAGGAAGAGAGAGGAGAGAAGACAGAGCATGAGGAAGAGAGAGGAGAGAAGACAGAGCATGAGGAAGAGAGAGGAGAGAAGACAGAGCATGAGGAAGAGAGAGGAGAGAAGACCTAGCATGAGGAAGAGAGAGGAGAGAAGACAGAGCATGAGGAAGAGAGAGGAGAGAAGACAGAGCATGAGGAAGAGAGAGGAGAGAAGACAGAGCATGAGGAAGAGAGAGGAGAGAAGACAGAGCATGAGGAAGAGAGAGGAGAGAAGACAGAGCATGAGGAAGAGAGAGGAGAGAAGACCTAGCATGAGGAAGAGAGAGGAGAGAAGACAGAGCATGAGGAAGAGAGAGGAGAGAAGACAGAGCATGAGGAAGAGAGAGGAGAGAAGACCTAGCATGAGGAAGAGAGAGGAGAGAAGACAGAGCATGAGGAAGAGAGAGGAGAGAAGACAGAGCATGAGGAAGAGAGAGGAGAGAAGACAGAGCATGAGGAAGAGAGAGGAGAGAAGACCTAGCATGAGGAAGAGAGAGGAGAGAGGAGCAGCCTTCTGTTGTGTGTCAGCAGCAGACTGGGTACAGCTGGGATCTCCTCTCCCCAGATAAGAGCTGGTCCTCTCTCTCTCACAGTCAGCCCACACTCTTGCTTTCTCTTTCCTTTTCACAATCCCTACATTTATCTTGCTCACTCAGCTCACTCTCAGACATACACCACTCCCTATCTCAGATGAGTCACGAGAGAAAGAGCGGGTGTGAGAGTGAGAAAGAGAGAGTGTTTATTGTTCAGGAGCAGAGGAGGCAGCTTCTACCATGAACACTGTGTTGTCCTCTGCCTGACAGAGGAAAGGGAGTCACCCTCAACCAGAGAAACATCGGGTACAGACCGCAGCCATTGAGACATCCACACAACTAGAACCAATTTAACCTATTGACTTTATGGATGATAAAGATGTATTCTATATTCTATTCTAAAAAACAACCCTCTTCCAAAACAGATTTTTTTCCCGGGCTTTAAAATATATCCTCTAAGAAATAGCACATGAAAGACACAAACTGATGTTCCTGTAAGAACATGAGGCGGGGCAACGTTAATGAGGGTACAAGCCCACGCATAAATACTGCACATCCTCCCTGCCTGACGAGAACCAGTAAACACTGACGTAACATGACAGGATAGGTGAAAATAAGAGTTCCTCTACATTGTTTTCACCCATCCAGTAAGGTGTGGGATCTGTGATTAGACTACTAAGTGGGGGAGAAGGGAAGAGTGCCTTTAGTATTGGTACAGGACCAATATCTCTTGTACATGGCGTATCATCATGGCATGTCTGCTGATACTACACAGTCTTTCTGGTGCTCTCATGGAGGAGAGAAGAGGAGAGCACATACAGTATAGATAGACTGGTTAGCTTGAGTTGAGATGCTGACAACACTCTCGACTCGCCCACTCCTCTCTATCTACATCCTGCCCTCTTCTCGTCCACTCCTCTCCTCTCTGTCTGCCCTCTTCTCCCACATATCTCTCTCTATCTATCTCCTGCCCTCTTCTCGTCCACTCCTCTCCTCTCTGTCTGCCCTGTTCTCCCACACATCTCTCTCTATCTACATCCTGCCCTCTTCTCGTCCACTCCTCTCCTCTCGTCTGCCCTCTGCCCTCTTCTCCCACACATCTCTCTCTATCTACATCCTGCCCTCTTCTCGTCCACTCCTCTCCTCTCTGTCTGCCCTCTTCTCCCACACATCTCTCTCTATCTATCTCCTGCCCTCTTCTCGTCCACTCCTCTCCTCTCTGTCTGCCCTCTTCTCCCACACATCTCTCTCTATCTACATCCTGCCCTCTTCTCGTCCACTCCTCTCCTCTCTGTCTGCCCTCTTCTCCCACACATCTCTCTCTATCTATCTCCTGCCCTCTTCTCGTCCACTCCTCTCCTCTCTGTCTGCCCTCTTCTCCCACACATCTCTCTCTATCTACATCCTGACCTCTTCTCGTCCACTCCTCTCCTCTCTGTCTGCCCTCTTCTCCTACACATCTCTCTCTATCTATCTCCTGCCCTCTTCTCCCACACATCTCTCTCTATCTACATCCTGACCTCTTCTCGTCCACTCCTCTCCTCTCTGTCTGCCCTCTTCTCCCACACATCTCTCTCTATCTATCTCCTGCCCTCTTCTCCCACACATCTCTCTCTATCTACATCCTGCCCTCTTCTCGTCCACTCCTCTCCTCTCTGTCTGCCCTCTTCTCCCACACATCTCTCTCTATCTACATCCTGCCCTCTTCTCGTCCACTCCTCTCCTCTCTGTCTTCCCTCTTCTCCCACACATCTCTCTCTCTCTCTCTCCATCTGCCTCCTGACCTCTTCTCCCACACCCCATCTGCTTCCTCCCAGCTGGCACTTTTGGTTCCTTAGAAGTTGTGGGAACAAAGCCATACGTTTCCTGATGATTAAAACGGATTTCATTTTTTACCATTCTGAGAATGGAAGTGAACATTTTGCCTGTTCTGGGAACATACATATTTAGGTTGCAGGGAGGTTCTGAGACCGTTTATCTATGGTTCCCTGAAAGTTTTCCTGGGAGGTTTTTATTAACAATCTGAGAACGGAAATTCTAGGTTATTTGAAGGCAATTAAATAACGTTCTAAGAACATGTTTCAATAAGGCTGCCAGTTTAATGGTTTCTAACTCCCAGCACAGACAGGACACATGGAAATCAATGTGCTTAGGCATTATTCATGCAAACACATTCATTTTTTATTGTGGCATGGCATCAGTGAGATTCAAACCTATGATGTTCTGTTCTCTATCCATGGAATTAG
Organism: Oncorhynchus gorbuscha; assembly: GCF_021184085.1. NCBI lineage: Eukaryota > Metazoa > Chordata > Actinopteri > Salmoniformes > Salmonidae > Oncorhynchus > Oncorhynchus gorbuscha. The sequence continues at coordinate 55,819,253 of NC_060193.1, forward strand.
TCCACTGCGCCACCAGGATGCAGCTAGCATGACATGTGTTTTCTTTACTCATACAAAGCTGTTCATTTTAGACTATTCAAACCCTATTTCAAAGGAAACACGCACTCATTAAAATCACTTAAGATAGAGGACCGATTCAAATTGTTTTGTTGACGCTGAGAACGGAATTTCTACAAAGTTCTTTGAGGGTTACTAATGTTTTCTTGTTTTCTATGGAATTGTTTCTTAATATTCTGAGAACATGACTTTTAATACAACCATGAGGAAAACTGGAGAAAACCTTATGTAGAAGTACTGAAATTCCCATAGAGGAACGATACTTCTTAACGTTCTCTGAACAATTTCAGAACATTACTTTTAATAGAATCATGAAGAAACCCGTAGGAAACATTATGGGAAGGTTTAATGCTAAATATCCATAGGACAACCACGCTCTCACCAAGCTCTGAGAAACGTATGGTTCTCAGAACGTTATGTGCTAGCTGGGCTTCCTCCATTCTAAAGAAGACAACACTGTTGCTACAGTACAGGACCTCTCAGTCCAACCAAGGAGCATGGAATGAGGAACAAACATAAAACATATCTAGTAATGAGGGCAGTTGGGGGTCTACGACAGTTGGGGGCCTACGACAGATGGCGGTCTAGAATAGTTGGGGGCCTACGACAGATGGCAGTCTAGAATAGTTGGGGGCCTACGACAGATGGCGGTCTAGAATAGTTGGGGGTCTAAGTCAGTTGGGGGCCTAAGACAGATGGCGGTCTAGAATAGTTGGGGGTCTAAGACAGTTGGGGGCCTACGACAGATGGCGATCTAGAATAGTTGTGGGTCTAAGACAGTTGGGGGCCTACGACAGATGGCGGTCTAGAATAGTTGGGGGTCTAAGACAGTTGGGGGTCTTGCTTACTGAGGCATCAAGTGGGAGAGGTATACAGATTCAGTAACCATTGATACTTGTAATTCCATACATGGTCATCCCCAACCAGGGGTTAGCAGAGTAAGTGGTATAATGCTATGCAAATGGAATGCTGAAAGAGGTCAGCCAGACTGCAGTCAGAGAGATCAAATCAATGACTGTTGTGGGCTTCCTCACCTAGTATAGTCCAATGTTTCCCATTTCCAGTACCCCCAACATATTTACAGTATATTGAAGCCCCCGACACGCAGACCTTATTCAGCTTATCAACTAATCATTAGGCCCTCAATGAGATGAATCAGGTCTGCTTGTCTGGGGCTACACAAATGTATGTTGTTGGGGGTACAGGAGGACTGGACTAGAGGAAGGCTGGTGAGAATGTCCACAACCATCACTGATTAGATCTCTGACTGCAGGGTCAGCCTGACCTCTTTCAGCATTCCATTTGGAACTTAGGCACTGCATGCCATTATACCACTGGCCTAGTATAGTCTCTTCACTGGGTTTTAAAGCCCTCTCCTCATGTTCTAACACAATCCTCTGTTCTCTCACACCAGGCCCCGTGGCCCGCTAGTGACCACTTCTAATCACTCCATTTGCCTGTTCATGGTCGGCTCAGTTAACCATATGGCCCTGTTTGTCAGTGACGGATACTCTAAATCATGCTGGTAAATATTCAAACAAATTTGGCACGGTCAAATTCATTTGTAATATCAAGATTTGAATGGAGTTAGATGGTGTCATTTTTCCCATTCGCCTGAGGCCTGAAACATTTAGGTATTTACTGTAGACTTGGATGTATGAAAATCATCTGAAAACCTTTATGTCTGGGTGAACTCTGACCCTGTAAGTGCCACTCATTGCTTTTGATTTTGTATTTGTATTTATTAAGGATCCCCATTAGTTCCTGCCAAGGCAGCAGCTACTCTTCCTGGGGACCAGTGAAATTAAGGCAGTTATATACAATTTAAAAAACATTACAATACATTTCACTATGCCCTCAGGCCCCTACTCTACTACCACATATCTACAACACAAAATCCATGTGTATGTGTGTGTATAGTGCGTATGTTATCATGTGTGTGTATGCGTGTCTGTGCCTGTGTGTGTGTGTCTTCACAGTCCAGCTGTTCTATAAGGTGTACAGTGTGGAATAGATTTACACGTAGTCATGGCTCTATGTAGAACTGTGCGCCTCCCGTTGTCTGTTCTGGACTTGGGGACTGTGAAGAGACCTCTGGTGACATGTATTGTGTGGTATGCATGGGTGTCTGAGCTGTGTGCTAGTAGTTTAAACATACAGCTCAGTGAATTCAGCTTGTCAACACTTCTTACAAAAACAAGTAGTGATGAAGTCAATCTCTCCTCTTCTTTGAGCCAGGGGAGATTGACATGCATATTATTAATGCTAGCTCTCTGTCTACATTTAAGGGCCAGCCACCCTGCCCTGTTCTGGGACAATTGTAATTTTCACAAAGTTCTTCTTTGTGTCACCTGACCAAACAACTGGACAGTAGTCCAGGGATGACAGAACTAGGGCCTGCAGAACCTGTCTTGCTGATAGCGTTGTTAAGAAGGCAGAGTAAGGCTTTATTATGCACTTTATCATACTGTAGATGACAATTCAATCGTCCTCCCAGGAACTCAGTGTTCTGTAATGTCGCCTCCCCAGGTAATGCATCTCTAACCTTATTAGAGTCTCTGTTCCAGCCCAGCCCCTCTCTCTCTCTCCCGCCACAGACAACCGTTTATATAGTGCTAAGCCGAATCACATTCTTTTACTGATTACATTTAAGCTTTTAGAGTTTTAAGACATTTTGCATTAAGACCGGTCTGCGTCTAATAAAATCAAAGTCCCACGATTAAGGCCGACTTCTGATCCAGTCGGATGTAATACGAGACTTCTTCTATTCTAGAGGTTTTAATAGTTAGTGCTGGGTCAGGTTTCAGGACGGGAGCGTATTTATAGTTAAAGGGGAAAAAATGGGGAGTCAAAAATCAATGGAGAACCTTTTGCTATTAGACAAAGTGGCTGCTTTTTCTCTGTCGTCGTCACTTAGTGGACGCATTGACTTTCTCCCTGCTTCTCACTGGCCGCCCCTTTAAAGGACCAGCCACCGCTTCCTTTGGATAACCAAGGACTTCCTGTCACTGTTCAGTAGCAGGAGGATACATTTAGCCTCATTCCCTAATGGTGAGTACGCTATTCCCAGAAGCCTTTTGTGAATTCATTGGCAGTGATTGTTTTGATATGGTTTATCTGAAGTAGTTTCCTGTGACCTTCCAAGTCAACCAGAATCACATTTCTAACAGTCCACAAGTTTCCAGTCCACAATCTCATTCCAAAAGTAATCAGTCAAACTCAATTAAGGTTACCCCAACCCACCAATTTGTGAACCACTGTTCCTATGGGATATACAGTACCAAATCAAATAACATTTTATTGGTCACATACACATGGTTAGCAGATGTTAATACGAATGTAGCGAAATGCTTCTAGTTCCGACCGTGCAGTAATATCTAACAAGTAATCTAACAATTTCACAACAACTACCTTATACAAATCAAATCAAATCAAATTGTATTTGTCACATACACATGGTTAGCAGATGTTAATGCGAGTGTAGCGAAATGCTTGTGCTTCTAGTTCCGACAATGCAGTGATAACCAACAAGTAACCATCTAACTAACAATTCCAAAACTACTGTCTTATACACAGTGTAAGGGGATAAGGAATATGTACATAAGGATATATGAATGAGTGATGGTACAGAGCAGCATACAGTAGATGGTATCGAGTACAGTATATACATATGAGATGAGTATGTAGACAAAGTAAACAAAGTGGCATAGTTAAAGTGGCTAGTGATACATGTATTACATAAGGATGCAGTCGATGATGAAATAGGGTGCAGGCCAGGCAGCAGGCTATTAGCCAGCCTGCCAGCATAGTGGAGTCTGCCACTAGCATAGTTAGTGTAGTCAGCTCAGCTATCACCATTGAGACCGTGTCTGTGCCTCGACCTAGGTTGGGCAAAACTAAACATGGCGGTGTTCGCCTTAGCAATCTCACTAGGATAATGACCACCTCCATTCCTGTCATTACTGAAAGAGATCATGATATCTCACATCTCAAAATAGGGCTACTTAATGTTAGATCCCTTACTTCAAAGGCAATTATAGTCAATGAACTAATCACTGATCATAATCTTGATGTGATTGGCCTGACTGAAACATGGCTTAAGCCTGATGAATTTACTGTGTTAAATGAGGCCTCACCTCCTGGCTACACTAGTGACCATATCCCCGTGCATCCCGCAAAGGCGGAGGTGTTGCTAACATTTACGATAGCAAATTTCAATTTACAAAAAAAAAAAAAAGACGTTTTCGTCTTTTGAGCTTCTAGTCATGAAATCTATGCAGCCTACTCAATCACTTTTTATAGCTACTGTTTACAGGCCTCCTGGGCCATATACAGCGTTTCTCACTGAGTTCCCTGAATTCCTATCAGACCTTGTAGTCATTGCAGATAATATTCTAATCTTTGGTGACTTTAATATTCACATGGAAAAGTCCACAGACCCACTCCAAAAGGCTTTTGGAGCCATCATCGACTCAGTGGGTTTTGTCCAACATGTCTCTGGACCCACTCACTCTCACAGTCATACGCTGGACCTAGTTTTGTCCCATGGAATAAATGTTGTGGATCTTAATGTTTTTCCTCATAATCCTGGACTATCGGACCACCATTTTATTACGTTTGCAATTGCAACAAATAATCTGCTCAGACCCCAACCAAGGAACATCAAAAGTCGTGCTATAAATTCACAGACAACACAAAGATTCCTTGATGCCCTTCCAGACTCCCTCTGCCTACCCAAGGACGCCAGAGGACAAAAATCCGTTAACCACCTAACTGAGGATCTCAATTTAACCTTGCGCAATACCCTAGATGCAGTTGCACCCCTAAAAACTAAAAAATGTCTCATAAGAAACTAGCTCCCTGGTACACAGAAAATACCCGAGCTCTGAAGCAAGCTTCCAGAAAATTGGAACGGAAATGGCGCCACACCAAACTGGAAGTCTTCCGACTAGCTTGGAAGGACGGTACCGTGCAGTACCGAAGAGCCCTTACTGCTGCTCGATCGTCCTATTTTTCTAACTTAATTGAGGAAAATATGAACAATCCGAAATTCCTTTTTGATACTGTGGCAAAGCTAACTAAAAAGCAGCATTCCCCAAGAGAGGATGACTTGCACTTTAGCAGTGATAAATTCATGAACTTCTTTGAGGAAAAGATTATGATTATTAGAAAGCAAATTACGGACTCCTCTTTAAACCTGCGTATTCCTCCAAACCTCAGTTGTCCTGAGTCTGCACAACTCTGCCAGGACCTAGGATCAAGAGAGACGCTCAAGTGTTTTAGTACTATATCTCTTGACACAATGATGAAAATAATCATGGCCTCTAAACCTTCAAGCTGTATACTGGACCCTATTCCAACTAAACTACTGAAAGAGCTGCTTCCTGTGCTTGGCCCTCCTATGTTGAACATAATAAACGGCTCTCTATCCACTGGATGTGTACCAAACTCACTAAAAGTGGCAGTAATAAAGCCTCTCTTGAAAAAGCCAAACCTTGACCCAGAAAATATAAAAAACTATCGGCCTATATCGAATCTTCCATTCCTCTCAAAGATTTTAGAGAAGGCTGTTGCGCAGCAACTCACTGCCTTCCTGAAGACAAACAATGTATACGAAATGCTTCAGTCTGGTTTTAGACCCCATCATAGCACTGAGACGGCACTTGTGAAGGTGGTAAATGACATTTTGATGGCATCGGACCGAGGCTCTGCATCTGTCCTCGTGCTCCTAGACCTTAGTGCTGCTTTTGATACCATCGATCACCACATTCTTTTGGAGAGATTGGAAACCCAAATTGGTCTACACGGACATGTTCTGGCCTGGTTTAGGTCTTATCTGTCGGAAAGATATCAGTTTGTCTCTGTGAATGGTTTGTCCTCTGACAAATCAACTGTACATTTCGGTGTTCCTCAAGGTTCTGTTTTAGGACCACTATTGTTTTCACTATATATTTTACCTCTTGGGGATGTTATTCGAAAACATAATGTAAACTTTCACTGCTATGCGGATGACACACAGCTGTACATTTCAATGAAACATGGTGAAGCCCCAAAATTGCCCTCGCTAGAAGCATGTGTTTCAGACATAAGGAAGTGGATGGCTGCAAACTTTCTGCTATTAAACTCGGACAAAACAGAGATGCTTGTTCTAGGTCCCAAGAAACAAAGAGATCTTCTGTTGAATCTGACAATTAATCTTAATGGTTGTACAGTCATCTCAAATAAAACTGTGAAGGACCTCGGCGTTACTCTGGACCCTGATCTCTCTTTTGAAGAACATATCAAGACCATTTCGAGGACAGCTTTTTTCCATCTACGTAACATTGCAAAAATCAGAAACTTTCTGTCCAAAAATGATGCAGAAAAATTTATCCATGCTTTTGTCACTTCTAGGTTAGACTACTGCAATGCTCTATTTTCCGGCTACCCGGATAAAGCACTAAATAAACTTCAGTTAGTGCTAAATACGGCTGCTAGAATCCTGACTAGAACCAAAAAAATTGATCATATTAATCCAGTGCTAGCCTCTCTACACTGGCTTCCTGTCAAAGCAAGGGCTGATTTCAAGGTTTTACTGCTAACCTACAAAGCATTACATGGGCTTGCTCCTACCTACCTCTCTGATTTGGTCCTGCCGTACATACCTACACGTACGCTACGGTCACAAGACGCAGGCCTCCTAATTGTCCCTAGAATTTCTAAGCAAACAGCTGGAGGCAGGGCTTTCTCCTATAGAGCTCCATTTTTATGGAACGGTCTGCCTACCCATGTCAGAGACGCAAACTCGGTCTCAACCTTTAAGTCTTTACTGAAGACTCATCTCTTCAGTGGGTCATATGATTGAGTGTAGTCTGGCCCAGGAGTGGGAAGGTGAACGGAAAGGCTCTGGAGCAACGAACCGCCCTTGCTGTCTCTGCCTGGCCGGTTCCCCTCTTTTCACTGGGATTCTTTGCCTCTAACCCTGTTACGGGGGCTGAGTCACTGGCTTGCTGGGGCTCTCTCGTGCCGTCCCTGGGGGGGGTGCGTCACCTGGGTGGGTTGATTCACTGTTGTGGTCGGCCTGTCTGGGCTCCCCCCTTGGGTTGTACCGTGTCGGAGATCTTTGTGGGCTATACTCGGCCTTGTCTCAGGATGGTAAGTTGGTGGTTGAAGATTTCCCTCTAGTGGTGTGGGGGCTGTGCTTTGGCAAAGTGGGTGGGGTTATATCCTTCCTGTTTGGCCCTGTCCGGGGTGTCCTCGGATGGGGCCACAGTGTCTCCTGACCCCTCCTGTCTCAGCCTCCAGTATTTATGCTGCAGTAGTTTATGTGTCGGGGCTAGGGTCAGTTTGTTTATCTGGAGTACTTCTCCTGTCCTATTCAGGTGTCCTGTGTGAATCTAAGTGTGCGTTCTCTAATTCTCTCCTTCTCTCTTTCTTTCTCTCTCTCGGAGGACCTGAGCCCTAGGACCATGCCCCAGGACTACCTGACATGATGACTCCTTGCTGTCCCCAGTCCACCTGGCCATGCTGCTGCTCCAGTTTCAACTGGCCTGGGCCCTAGGACCATGTCCCAGGACTACCTGACATGAGGACTCCTTGCTGTCCCCAGTCCGCCTGGCCATGCTCCTGCTCCAGTTTCAACTGTTCTGCCTTACTATTATTCAACCATGCTGGTCATTTATGAACATTTGAACATCTTGGCCACGTTCTGTTATAATCTCCACCCGGCACAGCCAGAAGAGGACTGGCCACCCCACATATGCTCTCTCTAATTCTCTCTTTCTTTTCTCTCTCGGAGGACCTGAGCCCTAGGACCGTGCCCCAGGACTACCTGACATGATGGCTCCTTGCTGTCCCCAGTCCACCTGACTGTGCTGCTGCTCCAGTTTCAACTGTTCTGCCTTATTATTATTTGACCATGCTGGTCATTTATGAACATTTGAACATCTTGGTCATGTTCTGTTATAATCTCTACCCGGCACAGCCAGAAGAGGACTGGCCACCCCACATAGCCCGGTTCCTCTCTAGGTTTCTTCCTAGGTTTTGGCCTTTCTAGGGAGTTTTTCCTAGCCACCGTGCTTTTACACCTGCATTGTTTGCTGTTTGGGGTTTTAGGCTGGGTTTCTGTACAGCACTTTGAGATATCAGCTGATGTACGAAGGGCTATATAAATACATTTGATTTGATTTGATTTGATGATGTAGAGTACAGTATATACGTATGCATATGAGATGAATAATGTAGGGTAAGTAACATTATATAAGGTAGCATTGTTTAAAGTGGCTAGTGATATATTTACATCATTTCCCATCAATTCCCATTATTAAAGTGGCTGGAGTTGGGTCAGTGTCAATGACAGTGTGTTGGCAGCAGCCACTCAATGTTAGTGGTGGCTGTTTAACAGTCTGATGGCCTTGAGATAGAAGCTGTTTTTCAGTTTCTCGGTCCCAGCTTTGATGCACCTGTACTGACCTCGCCTTCTGGATGATAGCGGGGTGAACAGGCAGTGGTTCGGGTGGTTGATGTCCTTGATGATCTTTATGGGCTTCCTGTAACATCGGGTGGTGTAGGTGTCCTGAAGGGCAGGTAGTTTGCCCCCGGTGATGCGTTGTGCAGACCTTACTACCCTCTGGAGAGCCTTACGGTTGAGGGCGGAGCAGTTGCCGTACCAGGCGGTGATACAGCCCGCCAGGATGCTCTCGATTGTGCATCTGTAAAAGTTTGTGAGTGCTTTTGGTGACAATCCGAATTTCTTCAGCCTCCTGAGGTTGAAGAGGCGCTGCTGCGCCTTCTTCACGACGCTGTCAGTGTGAGTGGACCAATTCAGTTTGTCTGTGATGTGTATGCCGAGGAACTTAAAACTTGCTACCCTCTCCACTACTGTTCCATCGATGTGGATAGGGGGGTGTTCCCTCTGCTGTTTCCTGAAGTCCACAATCATCTCCTTAGTTTTGTTGACGTTGAGTGTGAGGTTATTTTCCTGACACCACACTCCGAGGGCCCTCACCTCCTCCCTGTAGGCCGTCTCGTCGTTGTTGGTAATCAAGCCTACCACTGTTGTGTCGTCCGCAAACTTGATGATTGAGTTGGAGGCGTGCGTGGCCACGCAGTCGTGGGTGAACAGGGAGTACAGGAGAGGGCTCAGAACGCACCCTTGTGGGGCCCCCGTGTTGAGGATCAGCGGGGAGGAGATGTTGTTGCCTACCCTCACCACCTGGGGGCGGCCCGTCAGGAAGTCCAGTACCCAGTTGCACAGGGCAGGGTCAAGACCCAGGGTCTCAAGGGTAATGAGTTTGGAGGGTACGAATGCGAAGCTGTAGTCAATGAACAGCATTCTTGTATTATATTAGGTATTCCTCTTGTCCAGGTGGGTTAGGGCAGTGTGCAGTGTGGTTGAGATTGCATCGTCTGTGGACCTATTTGGGCGGTAAGCAAATTGGAGTGGGTCTAGGGTGTCAGGTAGGGTGGAGGTGATATGGTCCTTGACTAGTCTCTCAAAGTACTTCATGATGACGGAAGTGAGTGCTACTGGGCGGTAGTCGTTTAGCTCAGTTACCTTAGCTTTCTTGGGAACAGGAACAATGGTGGCCCTCTTGAAGCATGTGGGAACAGCAGACTGGTATAGGGTTTGATGTCCGTAAACACACCAGCCAGCTGGTCTGCGCATGCTCTGAGGACGCGGCTAGGGATGCCGTCTGTGCCAGCAGCCTTGCAAGGGTTAACACGTTTAAATGTTTTACTCACGGTGAAGGAGAGCCAGCAGGTTTTGGTAGCGGGCCGTGTCGGTGGCACTATATTGTCCTCAAAGCAAGCAAAGAAGGTGTTTAGTTTGTCTGGTAGCAAGATATCGGGGTCCGCGGCGGGGCTGGTTTTCTTTTTGTAGTCCGTGATTGACTGTATACCCTGCCACATACCTCTCATGTCTGAGCCGTTGAATTGCGACTCTACATTGTCTCTATACTGACGCTTAGCTTGTTTGATTACCTTGCGGAGGGAATAGCTACATTGTTTGTGTTTGGTCATGTTTCCGGTCGCCTTGCCATGGGGCGGCAGGGTAACCTAGTGGTTAGAGCGTTGCACTAGTAACCGGAAGGTTGCAAGTTCAAACCCCCTAGCTGACAAGGTACAAATCTGTCGTTCTGCCCCTGAACAGGCAGTTAACCCACTGTTGAAAATAAGAATTTGTTCTGAACTGACTTGCCTAGTTAAATAAATTTAAAATATATAAAAAAATTAAAAGCAGTGGTTCGCGCTTTCAGTTTTGTGTGAATGCTGCCATCAATTTCTGGTTGGGGAAGGTTTTAATAGTCGCCGTGGGTACAACATCACCGATGCACTTGCTAATAAACTCGCTCACCGAATCAGCGTATACATCAATGTTGTTGTTCAACGCTATCCGGAACATATCTCAGTCCACGTGATCGAAGCGCGTTGAACAGACCTGAGCATGGGCGTTTCCTGTTTAAGTTTCTGTCTATAGGCTGGGAGCGACAAAATGGAGTCGCGGTTGGATTTGCCAAAAGGAGGGAGGGCAGGGCTTTGTATGAATCGCAGTTTGGACACATATTCAATCAAAGGGTTTTTCTTAATTTTTTACAATTTTCTACATTATAGAATAATAGTGAAGACATCAAAACACATACGAAATAACACATATGGAATCATGTCGTCGGCAAAAAAGTGTTAAAAATATCTAAATATATTTTACATGTAGTAACCAAAAAAGTGTAAAAAATTCAAATCTAAATATATTTTATATTTGAGATTCTTCAAATAGCCACCCTTTGCCATTATGACAGCTTTGCACACACTTGGCATTCTCTCAACCAGCTTCATGAGGTAGTCACCTGGAATGCATTTCAATTAACAGCTGTGCCCATTAAAAGTTAATTTGTGGAATTTCTTTCCATCTTAATGCGTTTGAGCCGATCAGTTGTGTTTTGACAAGGTAGGGGTGGTATACAGAATATAGCCCTATTTGGTAAAAGACCAAGTCCATATTATGGCAAGAACAGCTCAAATAAGCAAAGAGAAATGACAGTCCATCATTACTTTAAAACATGAAGGTCAGTCAATATGGAACCTTTCAAGAACTTTGAACATTTCTTCAAGTGCAGTCGCAAAAATCATCAATAGCCATGATGAAACTGGCTCTCATGAGGACCTCCATAGGAAAGGAAGACCCAGAGTTACCTCTGCTGCAGAGGATAAGCTCATGAGAGTTACCATTCTCAGAAATTGCAGCCCAAATAAATGCTTCACAGAGCTCAAGTAACAGACACATCTCAACATCAACTGTTCAGAGGAGACTGCGTGAATCAGTCCTTCATGGTCGAATTGCTGCAAAGAAACCACTACTAAAGGACACCAATAAGAAGAAGAGACTTGCTTGGGCCAAGAAAAACCCACAATGGACATTAGACCAGTGGAAATCTGTCCTTTGGTCTGATGAGATTTTTGGTTCCAACCGCTGTGTCTTTGTGAGGCGCAGAGTAGGTGAACGGATGATCTCTGCATGTTTGGTTGAAGCAGGGAAAAAGGAGGTGACGGCATAGAGGTGCTTTGCTGGTGACAGAGTTGGTGATTTATTTAGAATTCAAGGCACACTTAACCAGTATAGCTACCACAGCATTCTGCAGCGATACTCCATCCCATCTGGTTTGCACTTAGTGTGACTATCATTTGTTTTCCAACAGGCGAATGACCCAACACACATCCAGAGTGTATAAGAGCTATTTGACCAAGAAGCAGAGTGATGTAGTGATGCATCAGATGACCTGACCTCCACAATTACCTGACATCAACACAATTGAGATGGTTTGGGTTGAGTTGGACCATAGATTGATGGAACAGCAGCCAACAAGTGCTCAGCATATGTGGGAACTCCTTCAAGACTGCTGGGAAAGCATTCCAGGTGAAGCTGGTTGAGAGAATGCCAAGTGTGTGCAAAGCTGTCATCAAATGCAAAGGGTGGATACTTTGAAGAATCTAAAATACATTTAGATTTGTTTAACACTTTATTGGTTTTTACTTTCATAGTTTTGATGTCTTCACTATTATTCTACAATATAGAAAATTGTACAAATAAAGAAAAACCCTTGAATGATTAGGTGTGTCCAACCTTTTGACTGGTACTGTAAGTGTAGAAATGTGTTTAGTGAATTAGTTACTATACTAGACAGTGACAGTACCAGTTACACTGGTGGAAACAGTGCTGTAATTGTAGTAAACAGGAAGTGCAGGACAACCCATCCCCCACTGCTGGGACAATTCCTGGATTCTAATGCACAGGCACTTAGATGTTGTAATGCCTCCTCAGTAGAGAGCGAGCAAAATAAAGAAGGGAGACGTCGTGTTAATATTTGATGGGAAGCATCAATGAAGACACAGGCTGACTATCGACAGCAGCATGAAGGGGGAGAGGGGGAGAGGAGGGAGTGAGGGGGGAGTTGGTGTTGAACGGGGGGAGATTACATTTCAGCCTCTCTCCCTCTTGGACATGACTGCCTGCTGGTCCATTTGCAGTCACACAGAGAGACCAGGGACCAATCCAACAACACTCACTGGGCAATGAACAGCACAGCAACACTATGTTGTGGTTAGACAGGTTTCTGATAAAAACAGGCAGTTAAAGTGTGTTACAGTCCACCACTACACAAGGTTGTGTGAAAGCGTGTGAAAGATAACAGTGTGTTGTACAATACACCCACACTTCCGGCCATACAGCCATAGCAGAAACGCTAGCTCGAGAACTGATAAAAACAGATACAAATGTTGATCTATTTATGTCACCATCACAGAGGGTGAAACACTAGGTAGCTAGGAACAATGGAACAGAGAATAGAGATGGTCATTTAATGTCAGTTCTGAGGTAGAGAGATAAGGAGAATCTCTACTGTCCAGTCCCCAGCTCTTCAATAGCTGACCGTCTCGCAGGCTTGAAATATCAGGGAGGAAGACAGGCAGAGACAAGAGCTGGGTAAATAGCATTGTCACATTGGCAACAAGTCAAACAATATACTAGCACACAACACACAGTGTGCGTCTGCGTTAGAGGTCTACCGATGTATCGGAATGGACAATTAATTAATTAGGGCAGATTTCAAGTTTTCACAACAATCTGAAATGTATATTTTTGGGCGCCGATTGTTTTTATACCTTTATTTAACTAGACAAGTCAGTTAAGAACACATTCTTATTTTCAATGACGGCCTCGGAACTGTGGGTTAACTGCCTCGTTCAGAGGCAGAACGACAGATTTTCACCTTGTCAGTTCGGGGGATCCAATCTTGAAACCTTACAGTTAACTAGTCCAAGGCAATAACGACCTGCCTCTCTCTCTTTGCATTCCATAAGGAGACTGCCTCAAATGCAGTAAGCCAGGTTTAGCAGCATTAAACTTATCTTATAAAAAACAATCAATCATAATCACTAGTTAACTACACATGGTTGATGATATTACTAGATATTATTGCATATTATCTAGCTGAGCATACAAGCAACAAGTATCTGACTGAGTGGTGGTAGGCAGAAGCAGGCGCGTAAACATTCATTCATTCAAACAGCACTTTTGTGCGTTTTGCCAGCAGCTCTTTGTTGTGCATCAAGCATTGCGCTGTTTATGACTTCAAGCCTATCAACTCCCGAGATGAGGCTGGTGTAACCGAAGTGAAATGGCTAGCTAGTTAGCGCGCACCAATAGCGTTTCAAACGTCACTCGCTCTGAGTCTTCTAGTAGTTGTTCACCTTGCTCTGCATGGGTAACGCTGCTTCGATGGTGGCTGTTGTCATTGTGTTGCTGGTTCGAGCCCAGGGAGGAGCGAGGAGAGGGACTGAAGCTATACTGTTACACTGGCAATACTAAAGTGCCTATAAGAACATCCTATAGTCAAAGGTTAATGAAATACAAATGGTAGAGAGAAATAGTCCTATAATTCCTATAATAACTACAACCTAAAACTTCTTACCTGGGAATATTGAAGACTCATGCAGGTTTCATATGTTCTGAGCAAGGAACTGAAACGTTAGCTTCCTTACATAGCACATATGCACTTTTACTTTCTTCTCTAACACTTTGTTTTTGCATTATTTAAACTAAATTGAACATGTTTCATTATT